>NC_091460.1:19602100-19624600 GCF_027789765.1 Dendropsophus ebraccatus | reverse complement strand
ACAGGGTTGGTATAGATGGTATATACAGGATGTTACAGGGTTGGTATAGATGGTATACAGGGTTGGTATAGATGGTATACAGGGTTGGTATAGATGGTATATACAGGATGTTACAGGGTTGGTATAGATGGTATATACAGGATGTTACAGGGTTGGTATAGATGGTATATACAGGATGTTACAGTGTCAGTATCGATGGTATATACAGCCTATAGCCTATATACACAGTATATAGGAGGTATACCGCTAATGATTAGTATATGGCCATATAGTCTGTACATTGCCTATATACATAGTCAGTATTTAGCATGTATGATGTGGTTGCATATAGTGATATAAGTACTGTGTATAGTGTGTGTATAGATACATGAGTATATAGTGATATAAGTACTGTGTATAGTGTATATAGATACATGACTATATAGTGATATAAGTACTGTGTATAGTATATAGATACATGACTATATAGTGATATTAGTACTGTGTATAGTGTGTATAGATACATGACTATATAGTGATATAAGTACTGTGTATAGTGTGTATAGATACCTACATGACTATACAGTCTTTACAGGGCTATATATAGTACTTAGGATGTATACCTCCTACAGTGAGTATATACTGAGGTTCAGTTACTGCTATATATGAGATATATGATGATACATTCTATACAGAGCTGGGTATAGGTGTAAGTCTAGAGTGATTGCTATGTACATATAGTCCCAGGGATAGTGTGTGCAGCACTTACAGCAGGGATATAGGACTATACATATACACAGTATATAGGATGTATACTGCTAATGGTCGCTAGGTCCTCAGTATACCCATCAGTGGTTACATATAGTCCCATGGATAGTGTGAGCAGTACCTATAGCAGGATATATGAGCTGGGTATAGGTGTATAAGTCTGTAATGGTCGCTATATACCCATCACTGGTTACAGATATTCCCAGGGATGCTGAGATGAGTAACTGCAGAGTCTGGAGAGTCCCCCAGGATGCTGGGAATCTGGGGCTAAAGTCTGGTCACAGGAGGGTCCCAGCATGTGTGTATATATATATATATATATATATATATATATATTACCATATGGACATGTGGATATAATAGGGCAGGACACATGGTCCCTATATACTGTCGGGATATCACTGGCCTGTAGTCACCTGTGTTCACTATAGAGATGTGTAACCTGTGTATAATGTGTAGTGGTATATATATGTGTAACCTGTGTATAATGTGTAGTGGTATATATGTGTAACCTGTGTATAATATGTAGTGGTATATATGTGTAACCTGTGTATAATATGTAGTGGTATATATGTGTAACCTGTGTATAATATGTAGTGGTATATATGTGTAACCTGTGTATAATATGTAGTGGTATATATGTGTAACCTGTGTATAATATGTAGTGGTATATATGTGTAACCTGTGTATAATATGTAGCTGTGTGTATGTTCCTGTAATCAGTATGTAGCTGTATATATCAGTATGGATCTGTAACCTGTTATGGTATATATGTGTTGTTGTGTGTAATTTGTATTTATGATAATCGTGTACATATGTATAGCCTGTATAACAGTATATCTCTCTATACATGTCACCTGTACAGTATATGTCTGTATACATATGTATAACCTGTATAACAGTATATCTCTCTATACATGTCACCTGTACAGTATACCTCTGTATACATGTCACCTGTACAGTATATCTCTGTATACATGTCACCTGTACAGTATATCTCTGTATACATATCACCTGTACAGTATATGTCTGTATACATGTCACCTGTACAGTATACGTCTGTATACATGTCACCTGTACAGTATACGTCTGTATACATGTCACCTGTACAGTATAGCTCTGTATACATGTCACCTGTACAGTATATCTCTGTATACATGTCACCTGTACAGTATATCTCTCTATACATGTCACCTGTACAGTATACGTCTGTATACATGTCACCTGTACAGTATATCTCTGTATACATGTCACCTGTACAGTATATGTCTGTATACATCTCACCTGTACAGTATACCTCTGTATACATGTCACCTGTACAGTATATCTCTGTATACATATGTATAACCTGTATAACAGTATCTCTCTCTATACATGTCACCTGTACAGTATATCTCTGTATACATGTCACCTGTACAGTATATGTCTGTATACATCTCACCTGTACAGTATATCTCTGTATACATATGTATAACCTGTATAACAGTATCTCTCTCTATACATGTCACCTGTACAGTATATTTCTGTATACATGTCACCTGTACAGTATATGTCTGTATACATGTCACCTGTACAGTATACCTCTGTATACATGTCACCTGTACAGTATATCTCTGTATACATATGTATAACCTGTATAACAGTATCTCTCTCTATACATGTCACCTGTACAGTATATCTCTGTATACATGTCACCTGTACAGTATATGTCTGTATACATGTCACCTGTACAGTATATGTCTGTATACACCCTCTTTACCCCAGTATAACTCTCTATACCCCAGTATGTAGCATGTAGCCTGGTGTACCCCGGTGTATAGCATGTAGCTGTGTATACCATCTCCCTGCGTATTATATATGTTCTGTATATGATGTGTAGTTATTCGTGTAATTCCTGTATTTCTTTCATTGGTGTGGACCACAGTTTCCATACGTGGATAATGTGTAGCTGTATATATGTGTAGTTGTGTATATATATATATATATATATATATATATATATATATATATATATATATATATATATAGCTGGTATATATGTGTAGCCGTATATATGTGTAGCTGTATGTATGTACCTGTTCTTATTAGTTCAGTCTGTATTCAGTGTGTAGGATGTGTAATATGTATAATCCGTATATACCCTGTATTTATTATGTAGCTGTATAATCCTCGTGTATTTATTGTGTAGTTGAATATATGTGCACCCTGTGTTCACCATTGTATATACTGTTGAGTATGTTATCTGTAGTGTGTACTTGTTAATATATATCCACCTACATGTATTATATAGTAACCTGTATTTATTATATAGTTGTGTATATAGTAACCTGCATTTATTATACAATTGTGTATATAGTAACCTGCATTTATTATACAATTGTGTATATAGTAACCTGCATTTATTATATAGTTGTGTATAGTAACCTTTATTTATTATATAGTTGTGTATATAGTAACCTGTATTTATTATATAGTTGTGTATATAGTAACCTGCATTTATTATATAGTTGTGTATATAGTAACCTGTATTTATTATATAGTTGTGTATATAGTAAGCTGTATTTATTATATAGTTGTGTATAGTAACCTGTATTTATTATATAATTGTGTATATAGTAACCTGTATTTATTATATAGTTGTGTATATAGTAAGGTGTATTTATTATATAGTTGTGTATATAGTAACCTGTATTTATTATATAATTGTGTATATAGTAACCTGTATTTATTATATAGTTGTGTATATAGTAACCTGCATTTATTATATAGTTGTGTATATATTAACCTGCATTTATTATATAGTTGTGTATATAGTAACCTGCATTTATTATATAGTTGTGTATATAGTAACCTGTATTTATTATATAGTTGTGTATATAGTAAGGTGTATTTATTATATAGTTGTGTATATAGTAACCTGTATTTATTATATAGTTGTGTATATAGTAACCTGTATTTATTATATAGTTGTGTATATAGTAACCTGCATTTATTATATAGTTGTGTATATATTAACCTGCATTTATTATATAGTTGTGTATATAGTAACCTGCATTTATTATATAGTTGTGTATATAGTAACCTGCATTTATTATATAGTTGTGTATATAGTAACCTGCATTTATTATATAGTTGTGTATATAGTAACCTGTATTTATTATATAGTTGTGTATATAGTAACCTGCATTTATTATATAGTTGTGTATATAGTAACCTGCATTTATTATATAGTTGTGTATATAGTAACCTGCATTTATTATATAGTTGTGTATATAGTAACCTGTATTTATTATATAGTTGTAGATCGTTTCGCCCACATTTATTCTATTGTTATATATTTACTATGTAGCCGTAGTCTTCCCTCCTGTGCTATATTGTTATATATTTACTATATACTTTCATTCATATTATTTTATATTTACTATGTAGCCGTAGTCTTCCCTCCTGTGCTATATTGTTATATATTTACTATATACTTTCATTCATATTATTTTATATTTACTATGTAGCTGTAGTCTCCCCTCCTGTGTTATATTGTTATATATTTACCACGTAGCTGTGTATTAGTTTCTCTTACACTTTTCATGTTGTAGCATTACTATCTAGTTGTGTACATTTCACTCACACTTATTATAGTATGTTGTTATATGTATCTAGTTGTGTACATTTCACTCACACTTATTATAGTATGTTGTTATATGTATCTAGTTGCATATTTGTTTCACCTTTATTTATTAGTGTTGTAAATTTACTATGTAGCTGGGTGTTTCATCTACGTTTGTTATATGGTACTTCTCACTATGTAGCTGAGTGTATTGCACTTTCGTTCATATTATTTTATATTTACTATGTAGCTGTGTATTTGTGTCACCTGCATTTATTATATTGTATATTTACTATGTAGTTTTGTATGTTACACTTACATTTCTTATAGTATTTTACATTTATTATGCACTTGTGTATGTAACACTTACATTTCTTATCTCGTTGTATATGTACTATGTAGTTGTGTATATCACACTTACATTTATTATATTGTATATATACTATGTAGTTGTTTATATTACAATATTATATCGTTGTATATGTACTATGTAGTTGTGTATATCACATTTATTATATTGTATATATACTATGTAGTTGTTTATATTACAATATTATATCGTTGTATATGTACTATGTAGTTGTGTATATCACATTTATTATATTGTATATGTACTATGTAGTTGTATATATTACACTTACATGTATTATATCGTTGTACTATGCAGTTGTGTATATTACATTATTACGTCGTTGTATGTGTACTATAGTTGTGTATATTAAACTTACATGTATTATATCGTTGTACTGTGCAGTTTTGTATATATTCCATCATTATATCGTTGTATATTATATTGTTATATATGTGCTATGTAGTTGTTAATATTACACGTACGTTTACTATATTGTATACGTACTTTGTAGTATATATTACACTTACATTTGCTATATTGTATATGTACTTTGTAGTTGTGTATATTACACAAACATTTATTATATCGTTGTATATGTACTTTGTAGTTGTGTATATTACACTTACATTTACTATATTGTATACGTACTTTGTAGTATATATTACACTTACATTTGCTATATTGTATATGTACTATGTAGTTGTTTATATTACATTATTATATCGTTTTATATGTACTATGTAGTTGTGTATATTACACTTACATTTATTATATCGTTGTATATGTACTATGCAGTTGTGTATATTGTATATTTACTATGTATATGTACTATGCAGTTGTGTATATTGTATATTTACTATGTATATGTACTATGCAGTTGTGAATATCACACTTACATTTATTATTTCGTTGTATATGTACTATGTAGTTGTGTATATTACACTTACATTTACTATATTGTTGCATTTTGCTATGTAGTTGTGTATAATATTACACTTACATTTATTATATCGTTGTATATGTACTATGAAATTGTTTATATTATTATATCGTTATATATGTATTATGCAGTTGTGTATATTACACTCACATTTACTATATTGTATATGTACTATGCAGTCGTATATATTACATGTACTATATCGTTGTACTATGTAGTTGTGTATATGACATTACTATATCGTTGTACTATGTAGTTGTGTATATGACATTACTATATCGTTGTACTATGTAGTTGTGTATATGACATTACTATATCGTTGTACTATGTAGTTGTGTATATGACATTACTATATCGTTGTACTATGTAGTTGTGTATATGACATTACTATATCGTTGTACTATGCAGTCGTATATATTACATGTACTATATCGTTGTATTATGTGGTTGTGTATATGACATTACTATATCGTTGTACTATGTAGTTGTGTATATGACATTACTATATCGTTGTACTATGCAGTCGTATATATTACATGTACTATATCGTTGTATTATGTGGTTGTGTATATGACATTACTATATCGTTGTACTATGCAGTCGTATATATTACATGTACTATATCGTTGTATTATGTGGTTGTGTATATGACATTACTATATCGTTGTACTATGTAGTTGTGTATATTACATGTATTATATCGTTGTACTATGTAGTTGTGTATATTACATTTATTATATCGTTGTATTATGTAGTTGTGTATATTACATTATTATATCGTTGTACTATGTAGTTGTGTATATGACATTACTATATCGTTGTACTATGTAGTTGTGTATATTACATGTATTATATCGTTGTACTATGTAGTTGTGTATATTACATTATTATATCGTTGTACTATGTAGTTGTGTATATGACATTACTATATCGTTGTACTATGTAGTTGTGTATATTACATGTATTATATCGTTGTACTATGTAGTTGTGTATATTACATGTATTATATCGTTGTACTATGTAGTTGTGTATATTACATTATTATATCGTTGTACTATGTAGTTGTGTATATGACATTACTATATCGTTGTACTATGTAGTTGTGTATATGACATTACTATATCGTTGTACTATGTAGTTGTGTATATTACATTTATTATATCGTTGTACTATGTAGTTGTGTATATGACATTACTATATCGTTGTACTATGTAGTTGTGTATATGACATTACTATATCGTTGTACTATGTAGTTGTGTATATTACATTTATTATATCGTTGTACTATGTAGTTGTGTATATGACATTACTATATCGTTGTACTATGTAGTTGTGTATATTACATGTATTATATCGTTGTACTATGTAGTTGTGTATACTATTACACTTATCTCATGGTTGTGTATATGTCACATGTATGTATTATGACCTGTATATAGTCAGTCACCCCCCTGCCTGTATACACACACAGACACCAGGTATCACGATATCCTGTGCAGGATGATACAATATCACGATACTAATCCCTCCACATATACATATATATATACTATGAGACAAGTGTCCATCATCATCATCATCATCATGAGGTATGAGCAGCCCAGGGGCACGGGGGGCACCACCTGGGGGTCGTTACCTTGGAATCTGTGCGGGAAGAACCTGTTCCTGAGCACCCAGGGGTAGAAGTTGAGGGGGTCCCTGTGCTGAGCTCCATAGAAGGAGTGTGGGTGCTGGTGCAGCTGGTGGGGGTGCACAGTCAGGGGGGCCTCTGGGAAGACCAGCTCTGGGTTAGTGTACAGGGACCTGCCAGCAGGACTGGGGAAGCCACTGACGAAGGCTTCTGCTGTGGAGCTGGGGTAGCTGAGGGCTGTGGGTCTGACAGGTTCCTCTGAGGTCAGGTGGGTGTCCTTGGCCACTAAGGACTCTATGGTAAAGCAGCGCTTCCCTGCTGGTTGGAACATGGCTCACAGTCCTCCTCCTCCTCCTCACACAGTGTCACTCCTGCCCCCCAACCCCCCAAATCCAGGAGCACTCTCCGGGCACAGGGATCCAGCACTCAGACACCTGCATCCATGCACCTTCTCCTTGGGCTGCTCCCAGATTCCTACACACAAGTCTTTGCCTTCTTCTTCTTCTTCCTCCTCTTCCTCCTCCCGGGCTCCAGCACCAGCTCAGATGATGATGATCAAGCCCCCCAAAGCAGCAACTATTCTGAGAGGTGGAGGAGGCAGCAGCAAGGGTCTGCATGACTGCTGCTCCACCCTGCTCATGTATCATGCATGAGGGGCGGGGCCTGCCCTGCATTAACCCCCTCCGCACCGTGTACACTGCCCTGCACGGTGATATCCCGGAGAGACTCGGTGACCGGGAATGTAAGACGGATGGTGTGAACACCGAGCAAAGGAGCCATATACATGCCAGGATACAGGAGCCATATACATGCCAGGATACAGGAGCCATATACATGCCAGGATACAGGAGCCATATACATGCCAGGATACAGGAGCCATACATGCCAGGATACAGGAGCCATATACATGCCAGGATACAGGAGCCATATACATGCCAGGATACAGGAGCCATATACATGCCAGGATACAGGAGCCATACCTGCCAGGATACAGGAGCCATACATGCCAGGATACAGGAGCCATATACATGCCAGGATACAGGAGCCATATACATGCCAGGATCCAGGAGCCATATACATGCCAGGATACAGGAGCCATACATGCCAGGATACAGGAGCCATATACATGCCAGGATACAGGAGCCATATACCTGCCAGGATACAGGAGCCATACATGCCAGGATACAGGAGCCATATACATGCCAGGATACAGGAGCCATATACATGCCAGGATACAGGAGCCATACATGCCAGGATACAGGAGCCATATACATGCCAGGATACAGGAGCCATATACATGCCAGGATACAGGAGCCATACATGCCAGGATACAGGAGCCATATACATGCCAGGATACAGGAGCCATATACATGCCAGGATACAGGAGCCATACATGCCAGGATCCAGGAGCCATATACATGCCAGGATACAGGAGCCATATACATGCCAGGATCCAGGAGCCATACCTGCCAGGATACAGGAGCCATATACATGCCAGGATACAGGAGCCATATACCTGCCAGGATCCAGGAGCCATATACATGCCAGGATACAGGAGCCATATACATGCCAGGATCCAGGAGCCATACCTGCCAGGATACAGGAGCCATACATGCCAGGATACAGGAGCCATATACATGCCAGGATACAGGAGCCATATACCTGCCAGGATCCAGGAGCCATACCTGCCAGGATACAGGAGCCATATACATGCCAGGATCCAGGAGCCATACCTGCCAGGATACAGGAGCCATATACATGCCAGGATACAGGAGCCATACATGCCAGGATACAGGAGCCATATACCTGCCAGGATACAGGAGCCATATACATGCCAGGATCCAGGAGCCATACCTGCCAGGATACAGGAGCCATATACATGCCAGGATACAGGAGCCATATACATGCCAGGATACAGGAGCCATATACATGCCAGGATCCAGGAGCCATACCTGCCAGGATACAGGAGCCATATACATGCCAGGATCCAGGAGCCATATACATGCCAGGATCCAGGAGCCATATACATGCCAGGATACAGGAGCCATACCTGCCAGGATCCAGGAGCCATATACATGCCAGGATCCAGGAGCCATACCTGCCAGGATACAGGAGCCATATACATGCCAGGATCCAGGAGCCATACCTGCCAGGATACAGGAGCCATATACATGCCAGGATCCAGGAGCCATACCTGCCAGGATACAGGAGCCATATACATGCCAGGATCCAGGAGCCATACCTGCCAGGATACAGGAGCCATATACATGCCAGGATACAGGAGCCATATACATGCCAGGATACAGGAGCCATATACATGCCAGCAGGATCCAGGAGCCATATACATGCCAGGATCCAGGAGCCATATACATGCCAGGATACAGGAGCCATACAAGCCAGGATACAGGAGCCATATACATGCCAGGATACAGGAGCCATACAAGCCAGGATACAGGAGCCATATACATGCCAGGATCCAGGAGCCATACCTGCCAGGATCCAGGAGCCATATACATGCCAGGATACAGGAGCCATATACATGCCAGGATACAGGAGCCATACAAGCCAGGATACAGGAGCCATGTACATGCCAGGATCCAGGAGCCATATACATGCCAGGATCCAGGAGCCATACAAGCCAGGATACAGGAGACATATACATGCCAGGATCCAGGAGCCATACCTGCCAGGATACAGGAGCCATATACATGCCAGGATACAGGAGCCATATACATGCCAGGATACAGGAGCCATATACATGCCAGGATACAGGAGCCATACATGCCAGGATACAGGAGCCATATACATGCCAGGATACAGGAGCCATACCTGCCAGGATACAGGAGCCATATACATGCCAGGATACAGGAGCCATATACATGCCAGGATCCAAGAGCCATACAGGCCAGGATACAGGAGCCATACCTGCCAGGATACAGGAGCCATATACATGCCAGGATACAGGAGCCATATACATGCCAGGATCCAGGAGCCATACAAGCCAGGATACAGGAGCCATATACATGCCAGGATCCATACCTGCCAGGATACAGGAGCCATACCTGCCAGGATACAGGAGCCATATACCTGCCAGGATACAGGAGCCATATACATGCCAGGATCCAGGAGCCATACATGCCAGGATACAGGAGCCATATACATGCCAGGATACAGGAGCCATATACATGCCAGGATACAGGAGCCATATACATGCCAGGATACAGGAGCCATATACATGCCAGGATACAGGAGCTATATACATGCCAGGATACAGGAGCCATATACATGCCAGGATAAAGGAGCCATATACATGCCAGGATACAGGAGCCATATACATGCCAAGATACAGGAGCCATACCTGCCAGGGGTATACCAGGATACAGGAGCCATACCTGCCAGGATACAGGAGCCATACATGCCAGGGGTATACCAGGTTACAAGAGCCACATATACCAGGATACAGGAGCCATACATGCCAGGGGTATACCAGGATACAGGAGCCATACATGCCAGGATACAGGAGCCATACATGCCAGGGGTATACCAGGATACAGGAGCCAAACATACAGGAGTATACCAGGATACAGGGACCATACATACCAGGGGTATACCAGGGTACTGGAGCCATACATGCCAGGGGTATACCAGGGTACTGGAGCCATACATGCCAGGGGTATACCAGGGTACAGGAGCCATACCTGCCAGGGGTGTACCAGGATACAGGAGTCATACATGCCAGGGGTGTACCAGGATACAGGAGCCATACATGCCAGGATACAGGAGCCATACCTGCCAGGATACAGGAGCCATACATGCCAGGATACAGGAGCCATACCTGCCAGGAGTATACCAGGGTACAGGAGCCATACATGCCAGGATACAGGGGCCATACATGCCAGGGGTATACCAGGGTACAGGAGCCATACATGCCAGGATACAGGGGCCATACATGCCAGGGATACACATGTACCAGGGCGGAGGGGGTACATATATGGGGTGCTGGGGGTCTCATCCTATGTGAGATGGTCTATTAATCAGTGAATCCGGCACCTGTGTGATGTGTATCCTGGGATCAGGGGTGCAGTGGGTTATGGGAGTGCACAGTGGTATATAGTATATTGCAGGGATGCAGGGGGCTGCACTATATTCTGGGCTGCAGTATATTTGGGGTGCAGTGTATTGGGGGTGCAGTGTATTCTGGGGTGCAGTATATTTGGGGTTCAGTGTATTCTGGGGTGCAGTGCGTTTGAGGTGCAGTGTATTCTGGGGTTCAGTGTATTCTGGGGTGCAGTGTATTTGGGGTGCAGTGTATTCTGGGGTGCAGTATATTTTGGGTGCAGTGTATTCTGGGGTGCAGTGTATTTGGGGTGCAGTATATTCTGGGGTGCAGTGTATTCTGGGGTGCAGTGTATTTGGGGTGCAGTGTATTCTGGGGTGCAGTATATTTTGGGTGCAGTGTATTCTGGGGTGCAGTGTATTCTGGGGTGCAGTATATTTTGGGTGCAGTGTATTCTGGGGTGCAGTGTATTCTGGGGTGCAGTGTATTTGGGGTGCAGTGTATTCTGGGGTGCAGTATATTTTGGGTGCAGTGTATTCTGGGGTGCAGTGCATTTGAGGTGCAGTGTATTCTGGGGTGCAGTGTATTTGGGGTGCAGTGTATTTGGGGTGCAGTATATTCTGGGGTGCAGTGTATTTGGGGTGCAGTGTATTTGGGGTGCAGTGTATTTGGGGTGTCCCGAGGAGCTGCCCCCCATTAGGCAGGTTGCAGTGCGGCTGCCATGTCCTTTGTGCAGGGGGGCTGCGGCCAGTGATTTGCAGGCTCTGGGGTTTGTGTAGCCCCCTGTGGAGGGGGATGTTTTCTCACCTTCACTACAAAGAGGCTATTTTCCACTCCAGTGGCTGCAGCCCCCCTGTGCCTGTGATGTCTGTAATTACTGAGGAGGGGGAGGGGGGCGGGGGGCGCAGGTACTGGGGCCTGGAGGGAAGATTACTACATGTGCCCCCCCAACATACATCTATATACAGAGACCCCCCAACATACATCTGTATATAGAGACCCCCCAACATACATCTGTATATAGAGACCCCCCAACATACATCTATATACAGAGACCCCCCAACATACATCTGTATATAGAGACCCCCCCAACATACATCTATATAGAGAGACCCCTGCCCCCAACATACATCTGTATACAGAGACCCCCCCCAACATACATCTATATAGAGAGACCCCTGCCCCCAACATACATCTATATACAGAGACCCCCCAACATATATCTGTATAGAGAGACCCCCCAACATACATCTATATACAGAGACCCCCCAACATACATCTGTATATATATATAGAGACCCCCCCAACATACATCTGTATATAGAGACCCCCCCCAACATACATCTGTATATATATATAGAGACCCCCCCAAAATACATCTGTATAAAGAGACCCCCCAACATACATCTATATACAGAGACCCCCCAACATACATCTGTATATAGAGACCCCCCAACATACATCTGTATATAGAGACCCCCCCAACATACATCTGTATATAGAGACCCCCCAACATACATCTATATACAGAGACCCCCCAACATACATCTGTATATAGAGACCCCCCAACATACATCTATATACAGAGACCCCCCAACATACATCTATATAGAGAGACCCCTGCCCCCAACATACATCTATATATAGAGACCCCCCAACATACATCTGTATATAGAGAGACCCCTGCCCCCAACATACATCTGTATACAGAGACCCCCCCAACATACATCTATATAGAGAGACCCCTGCCCCCAACATACATCTATATACAGAGACCCCCCAACATATATCTGTATAGAGAGACCCCTGCCCCTAACATACATCTATATACAGAGACCCCCCAACACATATCTATATAGAGAGACCCCCCAACATACATCTGTATACAGAGACCCCCAACACATATCTATATACAGAGACCCCCCAACACATATCTATATACAGAGACCCCCAACATACATCTATATCTAGAGAGACCCCCAACATACATCTATATAGAGACCCCCCAACACATATCTATATACAGAGACCCCCCCAACATACATCTATATAGAGAGACCCCTGCCCCCCAACATACATCTATATACAGAGACCCCCCAACACATATCTATATAGAGAGACCCCCCAACATACATCTATATATAGAGACCCCTTCCCCCCAACATACATCTATAAAGAGAGACCCCCCCAACATACATCTATATATAGAGACCCCTTCCCCCCAACATACATCTATATATATATAGAGACCCCTTCCCCCCAACATACACTACCATTCAAAAGTTTGGGGTCACATTGAAATGTCCTTATTTTTGAAGGAAAAGCACTGTACTTTTCAATGGAGATAACTTTAAACTAATCCTAACTTTAAACAAATCCCCTCTATACATTGCTAATGTGGTAAATGACTATTCTAGCTGCAAATGTCTGGTTTTTGGTGCAATATCTACATAGGTGTATAGAGGCCCATTTCCAGCAACTATCACTCCAGTCTTCTAATGGTCCAATGTGTTTGCTCATTGGCTCAGAAGGCTAATTGATGATTAGAAAACCCTTGTGCAGTCATGTTCACACATCTGAAAACAGTCTAGCTCGTTACAGAAGCTACAAAACTGACCTTCCTTTGAGCAGATTGAGTTTCTGGAGCATCACATTTGTGGGGTCAATTAAACGCTCAAAATGGGCAGAAAAAGAGAACTTTCATCTGAAACTCGACAGTCTATTCTTGTTCTTAGAAATGAAGGCTATTCCATGCGAGAAATTGCTAAGAAATTGAAGATTTCCTACAGCGGTGTGTACTACTCCCTTCAGAGGACAGCACAAACAGGCTCTAACCAGAGTAGAAAAAGAAGTGGGAGGCCGCGTTGCACAACTAAGCAAGAAGATAAGCACATTAGAGTCTCTAGTTTGAGAAACAGACGCCTCACAGGTCCCCAACTGGCATCTTCATTAAATAGTACCCGCAAAACACCAGTGTCACCATCTACAGTGAAGAGGCGGCTGCGGGATTTTGGGCTTCAGGGCAGAGTGGCAAAGAAAAAGCCATATCTGAGACTGGCCAATAAAATAAAAAGATTAAGATGGGCAAAAGAACACAGACATTGGACAGAGGAAGACTGGAAAAAAGTGTTGTGGACGGATGAATCCAAGTTTGAGGTGTTTGGATCACAAAGAAGAACGTTTGTGAGAAGCAGAACAAATGAGAAGATGCTGGAAGAATGCCTGATGCCATCTGTTAGCATGGTGGAGGTCATGTGATGGTCTGGGGTTGGTGCTGGTAAGGTGGGAGATTTGTACAGGGTAAAAGGGATTGTGAATAAGGAAGGCTATCACTCTGCACCGCCATGCCATACCCAGTGGGCAGCGCTTGATTGGAGCCAATTTCATCCTACAACAGGACAATGACCCTAAACACTCCTCCAAATTGTGCAAGAACTATTTACAGCAGAAGCAGCAGCTGGTATTCTATCCTAGGTAATGGAGTGGCCAGCGCAGTCACCAGATCACCACCCCATTGAGCTGTTGTGGGAGCAGCTTGACCGTATGTATATCACATATATAGGTGTAGGCTCTCCATGTACTCGGTGCTGTACACAGTCATACATTGTATATCACATACACTCACAACCACTTTATTAGGTACACCTGTCCAACTGCACGTTACCACTTAATTTCTAATCAGCCAATCACATGGCGGCAACTCAGTGCATTTAGGCATGTAGACATGGTCAAGACAATGTCCTGCAGTTCAAACCGAGCATCAGTATGGGGAAGAAAGGTGATTTGAGTGCCTTTGACTGTGGCATGGTTGTTGGTGCCAGAAGGGCTGGTCTGAGTATTTCAGAAACTGCTGATCTACTGGGATTTTCACGCACAACCATCTCTAGGGTTTACAGAAAATGGTCCGAAAAAGAATAAACATCCAGTAAGCGGCAGTTCTGTGGGCGGAAATGCCTTGTTGATGCCAGAGGTCAGAGGAGAATGGGCAGACTGGTTCGAGCTGATAGAAAGGCAACAGTGACTCAAATAGCCAACCGTTACAACCAAGGTAGGCAGAAGAGCATCTCTGAACGCACAGTACGTCCAACTTTGAGGCAGATGGGCTACAGCAGCAGAAGACCACACCGGGTGCCACTCCTTTCAGCTAAGAACAGGAGACTGAGGCTACAATTTGCACAAGCTCATCGAAATTGGACAGTAGAAGATTGGAAAAAACGTTGCCTGGTCTGATGAGTCTCGATTTCTGCTGCGACATTCGGATGGTAGGGTCAGAATTTGGCGTCAACAACATGAAAGCATGGATCCATCCTGCCTTGTATCAACGGTTCAGGCTGGTGGTGGTGGTGTCATGGTGTGGGGAATATTTTCTTGGCACTCTTTGGGCCCCTTGGTACCAATTGAGCATCGTTGCAACGCCACAGCCTACCTGAGTATTGTTGCTGACCATGTCCATCCCTTTATGACCACAATGTACCCAACATCTGATGGCTACTTTCAGCAGGATAATGCGCCATGTCATAAAGCTAGAATCATCTCAGACTGGTTTCTAGAACATGACAATGAGTTCACTGTACTCAAATAGCCTCCACAGTCACCAGATCACCACCCCATTGAGCTGTTGTGGGAGCAGCTGGACCGTATGTATATCACATATATAGGTGCAGGCTCTCCATGTACTCGGTGCTGTACACAGTCATACATTGTATATCACATATATAGGTGCAGGCTCTCCCTGTACTCGGTGCTGTACACAGTCATACATTGTATACCACATATATAGGTGCAGGCTCTCCATGTACTCGGTGCTGTACACAGTCATACATTGTATACCACATATATAGGTGCAGGCTCTCCATGTACTCGGTGCTGTACACAGTCATACATTGTATACCACATATATAGGTGCAGGCTCTCCCTGTACTCGGTGCTGTACACAGTCATACATTGTATACCACATATATAGGTGCAGGCTCTCCCTGTACTCTGTGCTGTACACAGTCATACATTGTATACCACATATATAGGTGCAGGCTCTCCCTGTACTCGGTGCTGTACACAGTCATACATTGTATACCACATATATAGGTGCAGGCTCTCCCTGTACTCGGTGCTGTACACAGTCATACATTGTATACCACATATATAGGTGCAGGCTCTCCATGTACTCGGTGCTGTACACAGTCATATATTGTATACCACATATATAGGTGCAGGCTCTCCCTGTACTCGGTGCTGTACACAATCATACATTGTATACCACATATATAGGTGCAGGCTCTCCCTGTACTCGGTGCTGTACACAGTCATACATTGTATACCACATATATAGGTGCAGGCTCTCCCTGTACTCTGTGCTGTACACAGTCATACATTGTATACCACATATATAGGTGCAGGCTCTCCCTGTACTCGGTGCTGTACACAGTCATACATTGTATATCACATATATAGGTGCAGGCTCTCCATGTACTCGGTGCTGTACACAGTCATACATTGTATACCACATATATAGGTGCAGGCTCTCCATGTACTCGGTGCTGTACACAGTCATATATTGTATACCACATATATAGGTGCAGGCTCTCCCTGTACTCGGTGCTGTACACAGTCATACATTGTATACCACATATATAGGTGCAGGCTCTCCCTGTACTCGGTGCTGTACACAATCATACATTGTATACCACATATATAGGTGCAGGCTCTCCCTGTACTCGGTGCTGTACACAGTCATACATTGTATATCACATATATAGATGTAGGTTCTCCATGTACTCGGTGCTGTACACAGTCATACATTGTATACCACATATATAGGTGCAGGCTCTCCATGTACTCGGTGCTGTACACAGTCATACATTGTATATCACATATATAGGTGCAGGCTCTCCCTGTACTCGGTGCTGTACACAATCATACATTGTATACCACATATATAGGTGCAGGCTCTCCCTGTACTCGGTGCTGTACACAGTCATACATTGTATATCACATATATAGATGTAGGTTCTCCATGTACTCGGTGCTGTACACAGTCATACATTGTATACCACATATATAGGTGCAGGCTCTCCATGTACTCGGTGCTGTACACAGTCATACATTGTATATCACATATATAGATGTAGGCTCTCCATGTACTCGGTGCTGTACACAGTCATACATTGTATACCACATATATAGATGTAGGCTCTCCATGTACTCGCTGCTGTACACAGTGACTATATCCCTGTCCACAGTGATCCATGGTCTCCAGTGTTTGATGTATGGGATGGGGCAGGAAGAACAGGACCTGACTTGCTGGGACACTTCCACTTATTACTCGCTGTATAAATACCTCACCAGGCTGATCCCGGCCATAAATCCTCAGATAGCCATCACCAAGCTCCAGCCCTGCAGATCATTACACCCTCCAGCCCTGCAGATCATTACACCCTCCAGCCCTGCAGATCATTACACCCTAATAATGCTGCTAGTGAGGCCAGCCTGCAGCCTATCACTCCAGCCGCATCATTACAGCTTTATTGCACTGGGAAGGATCACTATGATAGAGCTGTATACTGCACCAGGGTGATCACTATGATAGAGCTGTATACTGCAGCGGGAGGCATCACTATGATATAGCTGTATATTGCATCAAGGATCACTATAATAGCGCTAAATACTGCCTCGGGGGGATCACTATGATGGAGCTGTATACTGCACCAGGGGGATCACTATGATAGAGCTGTATACTGCACCAGGGGGATCACTAAGCTAAAGCTGTATACTGCACCGGGAGGGATCACTATGATAGAGCTGTATACTGCACTGGAAGGGATCACTATCATAGAGCTGTATACTGCATGGGGGGATCACTATCATAGAGCTGTATACTGCACTGTGAGGGATCACTATGATAGAGCTATATACGGCACCAGTATTGATCACTATGATAGAGCTGTATACTGCACCGGGACACATCACTATGATATAGATGTATACTGACCTGGGAGGGATCAATATGATAGAACTGTATACTGCCCCGGGAGGGATCACTACGATAGAGCTGTATACTGCCCCGGGAGGGATCACTATGATAGAGCTGTATACTGCACCAGGGGGAATCACTATGATAGAGCTGTATACTGCCCTGGGAGGGATCACTATGATAGAGCTGTATACTGCACCAGAGGGATCACTATGATAGAGCTGTATACTGCCCCGGGAGGGATCACTATAGCAGAGCTGTATACTGCACCGGATGGAGGGATCACTATGATAGATCTGTATATACGGCACCGGTATTGATTACTATGATAGAGCTGTATACTGCACCGGGAGGGATCACTATGATACAGCTATATACTGTACTGGAAGGGATCCCTATGATAGAGCTGGAAGGGATCACTATGATAGAGCTGTATACTGCACTGTGAGGGATCACTATGATAGAGCTATATACGGCACCAGTATTGATCACTATGATAGAGCTGTATACTGCATCAGGACACATCACTATGATATAGATGTATACTGACCTGGGAGGGATCACTATGATAGAGCTGTATACTGCCCCGGCAGGGATCGCTATGACAGAGCTGTATACTGCCCCGGGAAGGATCACTATGATAGAGCTGTATACTGCATGGGGGGATCACTATGATAGAGCTGTATACTGCACCAGGAGGGATCACTATGGTAGAGCTGTATATTGCACCAGATGGATCAACCACTATGGTAGAGCTGTATACTGCACCAGGAGGGATCACTATGGTAGAGCTGTATATACGGCACCGGTATTGATCACTGTAATAGAGCTGTATATGGCACCGGGATTGATTACTATGATAGAGCTGTATACTGCACTGGAAGGGATCACTATGATACAGCTGTATACTGCACTGTGAGGGATCACTATGATAGAGCTGTATACAGCACCGGGATTGATAATTATGATATAGCTGTATACTGCCCAGGGAGGAGGGATCAGGGAGGGATTGCTATGATAGAGCTGTATACTGCCCCGGGAGGGATCACTATGATAGAGCTGTATACTGCATGGGGGATCACTATGATAGAGCTGTATACTGCATGGGGGATCACTATGATAGAGCTGTATGCTGCACTGGGAGGGATCACTATGGTATAGCTGTATACTGCACTGGGAGGGATCACTATGGTATAGCTGTATACTGCATGGGGCAATCACTATGATAGAGCTGTATACTGCACTGTGAGGGATCACTATGATAGAGCTATATACGCCACCAGTATTGATCACTATGATAGAGCTGTATACTGCACCGTGACACATCACTATGATATTGATGTATACTGCCCTGGGAGGGATCACTATGATAGAGCTGTATACTGCACCAAGGGGACCACTATGATAGAGCTGTATACTGCCCCGGGAGGGATTACTATGATCGATCTGTATATACGGCACCGGTATTGATCACTGTAATAGAGCTGTATACTGCCCCGGGAGGGATCACTATGATAGAGCTGTATACTGCATGGGGGATCACTATGATAGAGCTGTATGCTGCCCTGGGAGGGATCACTATGATAGAGCTGTATACTGCCCTGGGAGGGATCACTATGATAGAGCTGTATACTGCACCAAGGGGACCACTATGATAGAGCTGTATACTGCCCAGGGAGGGATTACTATGGTAGAGCTTTATACTGCACCAGGAGGGATCACTGTGGTAGAGCTGTATACTGCCCCGGATGGAGGGATCACTATGATAGATCTGTATATACGGCACCGGTATTGATCACTGTAATAGAGCTGTATACGGCGTTGGGATTGATTACTATGATAGAGCTGTATACTGCACTGGGAGGGATCACTATGATAGAGCTGTATACTGCACTGTGAGGGATCACTATGATAGAGCTGTATACTGCACTGTGTGGGATCACTATGATAGAGCTGTATACTGCACTGGGAGGGATCACTATGATAGAGCTGTATACTGCACTGTGAGGGATCACTATGATAGAGCGGTATACCGCACTGTGTGGGATCACTATGATAGAGCTGTATACTGCATAGGGGATCACAATGATAGAGCTGTATACTGCATTGGGGATTAGTATGATAGAGCTGTATACTGCACTGGGAGGGATCACTATGGTATAGCTGTATACTGCATGGGGCGATCACTATGATAGAGCTGTATACTGCATGGGGAGGGATCATTATAATAGAGCTGTATACTGCAAGGGGGGATCACTATGATAGAGCTGTATACTGCACTGGAAGGGATCACTATGGTATAGCTGTATACTATACTAGTTATCATTATCATATAATTTTCTATATACTGTATACTGCCAGCAGTACTAATCATTATTATATAGCAAGATATATACTGTATACACTATACTGAGGACAAACTATCTATCTATCTATCTATCTATCTATCTATCTATCTATCTATCCATCTATCTATCTCCTATCTATCTATCTCCTATCTATCTATCTATCTATCTATCTATCTATCTATCTATCTATCTATATATCCATCTATCTATCTCCTATCTATCTATCTATCTATCTATCTATCTATCTATCTCCTATCTATCTATCTATCTATCTATCTATCTATCTATCTATCTCCTATCTCCTATCTATCTATCTATCTATCTATCTATCTATCTACCTATCTATCTATCTATCTATCTATCTATCTATCTTCTATCTATCTATTATCTATCTATCTATCTATCTATCTATCTATCTATCTCCTATCTATCTATCTATCTATCTATCTATCTATCTATCTATCTATCTTCTATCTATCTTCTATCTATCTATTATCTATCTATCTATCTATCTATCTTCTATCTATCTATTATCTATCTATCTATCTATCTTCTATCTATCTTCTATCTATCTATTATCTATCTATCTATCTATCTATCTATCTATCTCCTATCTATCTTCTATCTATCTATCTCCTATCTATCTATCTTCTATCTATCTATCTATCTATCTATCTATCTATCTATCTTCTATCTATCTATTATCTATCTATCTATCTATCTATCTATCTATCTCCTATCTATCTATCTATCTATCTATCTATCTATCTTCTATCTATCTTCTATCTATCTATTATCTATCTATCTATCTATCTATCTTCTATCTATCTATTATCTATCTATCTATCTTCTATCTATCTTCTATCTATCTATTATCTATCTATCTATCTCCTATCTATCTATCTATCTATCTATCTATCTATCTATCTATCTCCTATCTATCTATCTATCTATCTATCTATCTATCTATCTATCTCCTATCTATCTATCTATCTATCTATCTATCTATCTCCTATCTATCTATCTATCTATCTATCTATCTATCTTCTATCTATCTATTATCTATCTATCTATCTATCTATCTATCTATCTATCTCCTATCTATCTATCTATCTATCTATCTATCTATCTATCTATCTTCTATCTATCTTTTATCTATCTATTATCTATCTATCTATCTATCTATCTTCTATCTATCTATTATCTATCTATCTATCTTCTATCTATCTTCTATCTATCTATTATCTATCTATCTATCTATCTCCTATCTATCTCCTATCTATCTTCTATCTATCTATCTCCTATCTATCTATCTTCTATCTATCTATCTGTCTCCTATCTATCTATCTATCTTCTATCTATCTATTATCTATCTATCTATCTCCTATCTATCTATCTCCTATCTATCTTCTATCTATCTATCTCCTATCTATCTATCTTCTATCTATCTATCTGTCTCCTATCTATCTATCTATCTATCTATCTATCTATCTCCTATCTATCTATCTATCTATCTATCTATCTCCTATCTATCTATCTATCTTCTATCTATCTATTATCTATCTATCTATCTCCTATCTATCTATCTCCTATCTATCTTCTATCTATCTATCTCCTATCTATCTATCTTCTATCTATCTATCTGTCTCCTATCTATCTATCTATCTATCTATCTATCTATCTCCTATCTATCTATCTATCTATCTATCTATCTATCTATCTATCTATCTATCTCCTATCTATGTAACATTATGCTTCCATGTTCATACAGCCCAGTCTCCCCTGATAGTCAGTATATAATCGCTCTAGAGGGATCATTTACATAATGACATGTAATTACCCCCAGCTGTAA